>NC_057811.1:345157424-345203751 GCF_018294505.1 Triticum aestivum
CAATGCTCACTGTTCATCCAGAGGCAGCATCGATCGGCTTCAGTTAGCAGCAGTAGCGAAGGAATCGCTCGATCGGGTTCAGTTAACAGCCATCGATCGATCACTCGGGTTCACTAACGCATAGCCTGCAGTGCAATCGCTCGGGTTCAGTTAGAGCCCAACGCCTCGCTCAGGTTTAGTTAGAGCCCAACGCCTCGCACCCACGCGCGTGCGTGTACGAGAGAAACGTACATCGCTCTGCCCCGACCACCCACCGTAACCGGGAACACCACGATATTTTCCTCGCCCTCGCTTCTACCACGGTTTCTTCCGTCATGGACGGCCCAAAGAATGTCATGCAGCTGCGTCTCCGGCCCGCCCAGGACGAAAAGCCCATTTTCTGTCATGATTTTTTGTCATAGAAGTAGGACCCCACCACATCTATGATGATACCGGGTTTTGTCACAATTATCGTCATAGAAGTGTCATAAGTATGACAGAAAAAAATCGTTCGGCCCAAAATGTCACGAATGTGTCTTATTTTTTGTAGTGAATCCTTTGGAGTGAGTTGCACTTTCAATACCTACACGGGTTAGTCCCACAAGGAACAAACAAGGATATCCATAGACATAGAGTGATATTCACATGAGATGATTTCCATGAATGCATTAGGTTACCTTGTCCCTTGTCTTACCAACAAGAGGGTTTGTGACTCCTTGAACTAGTGCAAGATATGGAAGTTGTTTGCACTTGTCCTTGCCAAAATGATAAGAGTGAGGTATGTTGGCGGAGTCACCCTCAAGAACTATCTAGTTCTTCTTCTTAGGGATCCACGCCATTTTGATGGGAATCCTTGGAGTTGTAGTCGTACTTGATGAAGTGGAACTTGATATAGTCTTGGGAACCCACTTGATCAAGGCTTTAGGAGCTTCTTCAAATGCATCAATCTCCTCTTGAAGCTTGTCCTTGCCTTTTAGCCTGTGGTCTTGTGGTGGAAGATCATCTTGAGCTTGTGTTCCTTGGAAAGAAGTAGGATCATACTTCTCTTGTTGAGGAACGAACTTCATCTTGGGATATTGATCTTCTTCCCACTCAACTCCATTGGCATTGAACTTTCGTTCAAAACCAACACCTTGATTCTTCCGGTGTCTTCCTTGCTTGCGTACAATTTCCTCAAATTACTTACTCCCGGCAAGGCTCTTGTAAACACCTTTCTCTATAATTCCCTTCAATAAGCTATTTTCTTGCTCAAGTGTAACTTGGCTAAGAGAGTCATTAGTGGAATCAAAAGAACTACTAGAAGCAATAACATTGGATTTAACATGATTGTTGTTACTACTAGAAGGAGAATCTTTCTTGTTCTTATTGCTAGATTTAACTTGTGGCATGTAAGTAGACAAGAGTAAACACTTGGCAATGTAAGAAGAACTTTTCTTGCGAAGATCATCATTGATTGCCTTTAAAAACTCATGCTCTTGCTCAAGGTTGAGCTTTTCAAAGCGTAGCTTCTCATGAGTCTTTAAAAGTTCTCAATGATCTTCCAAGGTAGTTTTATGAGCTAACTTAAGAGTGTTTAGTTCTTTAGTTAGACGCTCAATCTTCTCCTTATCATTGTCATTCGTTTTATCTTGATTATCATGATTAATAGCAAGTTCATCACAGTTCTCATAACTAGACTTGTCAACAAGTAAATCATCATCTCCTAGCAAATCATCTTCATCACTATTGAAATCAACATACTCGCGGTGTGATACCTTTGGACCTTTGGCCATGAAGCATCTTCCAATTCCTTCATTTGGTGAGTCAAATATGTCGTAGGAGTTGGTTGACACAAGTGCTAGACCGGCAACACCTTCATCTTGAGTATATTCGGAGTCGGAGTGATAACTTCTTTCGGAGTGATGGTCGGAGTCGGAGCCGGATACCCATTCACCAACATGAGCTTGATGTCTTCTCTTTGTGTAGCTCCTTGATGATTTGTCCTTCCTCTCCGAATCCTTGCTTCTCTGAGAGGGTCTTCGTTCATATCGATCATCTATACTCCTTCTCTCTCTTGGTGGTGATTCTTCTCTTCTACTTCTTCTCTTGGGAGAATCTTCTCTTCTTTTGTAGGGAGCCGTACACTCATTGGAGTAGTGTCCGCGTCTTCCACAATTATAGCAATTCTGTTCACGATTTGAAGATCTTTTGTCATTGTAGGACCTTGACTTGGAACTTCTTTCCTTGCTTCTACTCTTGTAGAACTTGTTGAAGTTCTTCACCATTAGGCTCAATTCTTCATTGAAGATTTGTTTCTCACTTGATGATGTGGGAGCATCACATGAGGCTTTGTAAGCACCGCTTGACTTGTTGTGAAGCTCTTCCTTATCCTTGAGTGACATCTCATGAGCAACAATTCTTCCAATGACTTCCGTTGGCTTGAGATCTTTGTAGTTGGGCATCATTTGGATCAATGTGCACATGGTATCATATTTTCCATCCAAGGCTCTTAGGACCTTCTTGATGATGAATCTATCGGTCATCTCTTCACTTCCTAAGCCGGCAGTCTCATTTGTGATGAGAGCAAGCCTAGAGTACATTTCAGCGACACCTTCACCATCCTTCATTTTGAACTTGTCAAGTTGACTTTGAAGCACATCCAATTTGGATTCCTTGACGGAGTCGGTACCCTCGTGCATATCAATCAAAGTATCCCAAATTTCCTTTGCATTCTCAAGACGGTTGATTTTGTTGAATTCTTCGGGGCACAATCCGTTTAAGAGAATATCACAAGCTTGAGCGTTGTATTGTAGCATCTTCAACTCTTCCGTGGTAGCTTGATGGTTCGGTTCTCTCCCATCAAAGAATTCACCTTGCAAGCCAATACACACAATAGCCCAAACGGCAGGGTTATGTCCAAGAATATGCATTTTCATCTTATGCTTCCAACTAGCAAAATTAGTACCATCAAAGTAAGGACCTCTACGGTGGTAATTTTCCTCGCTATACGCCATACTCTCCTAGGTTGTGAAACCAAGGCTATGATCACCAAAGGCTATGGAATCAAAGCAAATGGAGACCAAAGCTCTGATACCAATTGTAGGATCGAAAGTATGTCTAGAGGGGGGTGATTAGACTACTTGACCAAATAAAAATCTAGCCTTTTCCCAATTTTAAGTCTTGGCAGATTTTAGCAACTTAGTACAAATCAAGTAATCAACCTACACATGCAATTCTAAGAGTATAGCAGCGGAATGTGAAGCAATTTCATATGAAGGTAAAGGGAGGAATTTGGAGGGAGCAAACGCAATGTAGACACGGAGATTTTTATCCGTGGATCCGATAGGTGGTGCTATCGTACATCCACGTTGATGGAGACTTCAACCCACGAAGGGTACCGGTTGCGCGAGTCCACGGAGGGCTCCACCCACGAAGGGTCCACGAAGAAGAAACCTTGTCTATCCCACCATGGCCATCGCCCACAAAGGACTTGCCTCACTAGGGTAGATCTTCACGAAGTAGGCGATCTCCTTGCCCGTACAAACTCCTTGGTTCAACTCCACAATCTTGACGGAGGCTCCCAAGTGACACCTAGCCAATCTAGGAGACACCACTCTCCAAAAGGTAATAGATGCTGTGTTGATGACGAACTCGTTGCTCTTGTGCTTCAAATGATAGTCTCGCCAACACTTAACTCTCTTTCATAGGATTGGATTTGGTGGAAAGATGATTTGAGTGGAAAGCAACTTGGGAAGGCTAGAGATCAAGATTTATGTGGTTGGAATGGAATATCTCTACCTCAACACAAGTGTAGGTGGTTCTCTCTCAGAAAATGTATGTTGGAAATGTAGGCATGTTCTGATAGCTCTCTCCACGAATGAAGAGTGGGTGGAGGGGTATATATAGCCTCCGCACAAAATATAACCGTTACAAACAAATCAACAGACTCGGTGGGACTGAATTAGAAAACTCGTCGGACCGATTTGGTTCATAATGTGACCGTTAGGCATTTCGGTGGGACCGACATGTCAACTCGGTGGGACCAATATCTTTAGGGTTAGGGCATAACGTAATCTCGGTTAGACCGATTACTCAAACTTGATGGGACCGATTTTGGTAATAAGAAAACAGAGAGTTGGTCAGGCAAACTCGGTGGGACCGATTTGCTCGTCTCGGTGGGACCGAAGCGTTACGAAAAGGAAACAGAGAGTTTGCATTGCAGACTCGGTGGGACCGATCGCTCATCTCGGTTAGACTGAAACGTTATGAAGGGAAACAGAGTTTGCAATCTCATCTCGGTGAGACCGAAGTGACTAGGGTTTGTGGCAGTGGCTATGTCAAGAGAACTCGGTGGCGCCGGATAGAAGGTTTCGGTGGGGCCGAGTTTGACTTTAGGTTTGGGACAAATGTGGATATGAGAAAGTAGTTGAGTTTTTTTGGAGCATATCACTACGCATTTTGAGCAAGTAACTCATTAAGCAACACCTCACCCCCTTTTGATAGTATTGGCTTTTCCTATGGACTCAATGTGATCTTGGATCACTAAAAATAAAATGTAGACACTTGTGCTTTGAGCTTGAGCCAATCTTTTGTCCTTAGCATTTTGAGGGGTCCACTTTCTAATCCATGCCATGCCAATCATTGAGCTTTCCTGAAATATTTATCTTGAAATAGTATTAGCTCAATGAGCTATATGTTGTTAATCATTACCAAAACCACCCAGGGATAGTTGCAATTTCAGTGGTGCGGCTGGAGGCAATAGAACTAAAGGAAGGACCTGTCAGGACCCCGATTCCAAATCACACCGATCTAGCCTGTAACACCTCATATAACATTGCGGCCTCACGCACGGTACTCCCACGGGTGTCGCCTTACCATGGCCCGGGACCGTTTGCGCCTTTTGGCTCACGTATATGATAATGTCGCTAGCATCCATATGACAGAGAACCCGGGCCGACATGGCTAGTCGTGAACCCAAAGCGGCACTAACGTATGGGGACAGGCATACATGAATCAACATCGAACGTGTCGGTCAGCAGCGTGAGTCTGGGCTGTAGCACTGGGCTAACAGGACTCCGGGAACCCGGGCTGTAGCAGGCTAGGCAGGACTCCGGATGTCACCGCGTGACATTTCCCCGAAGGGACAGACACAGGAACGATATGATTCACATGCCGGCCAGTCAGGTGTCCAGAGCAGTAGTGCTGGGCTAGCAGGACTCCGGTGAACCGGGCTGTAGCGGACTACTATGGCTCAAGGAGGCACCAGACTACATTTCCCCATAAGAGAGGCTGCTAAAGATAAACAACTAGATTGTCGGATCCCACACATACCAAGCATTTCAAACATACACACAATATGCTCGATATGTGCAAATACAACATGGCATCACAACAAAACTCTACAACTCAAAGTACTTTATTTAAAGGGCTCCGGAGAGCCTTACATAACTTGTTCATACAGATAGGGGTCACATGACCCAACACTCAAGTCATACAATCATACAAGAACATGCGGAAGCAAACTGTCTGGGTACAGACACTAGAAAGAAAGAAGGCTTGACGAAGCCTGTCTATCTACATAGGCCCTTCACAAGCCTAGATCACCACCTAGGTGGCAAGTCACTCGTCGTCGTCGAGTTCTACATAGAACCCATCAGAAGGGGCGGTGTTGTCGTCTGAAAACAGTAATTAAAGCAACATGAGTACAAAGGTACTCAGCAAGTCTTACAACAGATCCTACTATACATGTTCATTCTCAAGAAGGTAGTGGGGTTATTGCAGCAAGCCAGCTTTGACTCTTGGCTAAGCTATCCTACGATACACCACTTGTGAAATAGTTTTCGCACACGAGTCCACTAATCACCATCTCAATACTCCACCGTGGATCCTCCCTCGTCATCCCACGAGAGGGCCATCCGCGGTACTCACACTTATCTTGAGGCTTTTAGTAGTATCCATTTACTTGTCTATGAACTGCATAAGCGACCAAGTAGTCCTTTACCGCGGACGCGGCTATTCGAATAGTTTCATACCCTGCAGGGGTGTACTTCGTCACACACGCTCTCACCACTTATCGTCGCTACACGACGTGTACTCGGCAACCTTCAAGCGGAAGCCCAACGTGGGTGTCGGCCACAGCCTACCTAAACACTCGAGTCTCTAGTCCAGGTTTATCGCCTATTTAGGTTCCATCCGCAGGGAGTCCGGCCGAGGTTTCCACATACGGCCCCAAACGATGTGTGCAGGGTTCCCGGACACCAAACGGGCGACTCGGTACACCGTGCCACGAGCCTACCGCATCACAGCCCACCCCTTGGTCAGCGCTGTCCACGGCCTCCAGCTTACTACAAACACCAGAAACTACGTGCAACTCCTGGACAGAGGGCAAGGGTGATTAAGAAGCCGAGGGGGTCCATTGGTTTCGGGCCCAATGTGTGGTAGTAGCTGAATCTTAAATCACGCATACAGATCTCAGTTCTTAGGGACGGTCTCAATGAAACAACCCACCATGTACTCCTACATGGCCTCCCATCGATACCTTTACCAAATCGTGTTCAACACTTCACTCTCTTTACCGACACACACACTTTCACTCTAGTTCATCACCCTGATGAGCCAGACCTGACACAACTCTAAGCATAGCAAGCATAGCATTGTAGGAACACAACATGGCTCAATCAACTCCTACACATGCTAGTGGGTTTCATCTAGTTACTGTGGCAATGACAGGTCATGCAAAGGAAAGTGGGTTCAACTACCGCAACACACAGCAGTTTGAATCGCGTTGTCTTAATGCAGTAAACGAGAGCAGAAGCGAGAAGATGGGTTTGTATCGAAATGATCAATGGGTTGCTTGCCTGACAGAGTGGTGGTGGGATACTGCCCTTCAGTTGGATACTCGTGAATATCCTCGGAGGCAGGACCTACCACGATGAGCATACCGAAGCACAATCAACACCAAGCAAGTGCAACAATATGATGCATGCATGAGACATGGCAAGATGGATGTGTTGGGCTAATGCAACTAAGACCAGATGGGTTTGGACTAATTTGAATCAAAGATTCAAATTCCAAGTTCATAAATGGCCCATATTAATGCTTTATCTTGTTCTGTATAAAACAGTAGGTTAACTTGCTTAATCATGCATGAAACCAGTACAGATGGATAGAATGGATTTTTCTGATCATTTTTCATATATAAATCTTTTCATTCTGAGCTATAGATTATTTTCTATGATTTTTTGAAGTTTGTGATAATTTCTGGAATTTCCAATATAAGAATAATTCCAGTAAATGCTTTACTGCGTCAGTCTGACGTCAGTGTGACGTCAGCAAGTCAACGGGGTCGTCCAGGTCAAACCTGACGTGTGGGTCCCCTGTGTCAGTGTCACTGTTAGGTAATTAGTTATTTAGAATTAGTTTTAACTCTAACCCAGATTTATTTAGCAGGCGGGCCCCACTTGTCAGTGACCCTGGGGGTCAACCCGTGGTCAAACCACGCTGACTCGCCGGCGTTTAGCCGCCGGCGACGTCCAGACGCGGCGGTGGTGTGCGGGATTGCTCCTCCGGCGACCAAAAGGACGGCGGAGAGTACCTACGTGTAGCTGGGGGCGAACCGCGTCGACTGGTGGTGGTAGTGGAGCTCGGGGTCGCCGGAATCGACGCCGGCGACAAGCCGGGCGGCTGCCGGGGTACGGGCGTGGTTGAAACCGTAGCTAGAGAGCACGGCGAGGAACGTGCGAGGGTGCTACGGGTTCCTGGCGTTGCGGTGAAGCTAATGGCTACGGTGGTGTGGCCGTTGGATGGCCAGAGCCTCGTCGGCGACGAGCTCGTGCGGCGGCGCGTACGGGTGAGCTTCGTGCGGTAGCTACAGAGCTCGAGAGAGAGAGGAGAGGATGGGAAGGTGGCCATGCTCACGGTGGTTGCGACGGAGCAGGCGGCGAGGTCGGAGGCGAGCTGTAGCAGTGGCGGCGGCGGAGGGGATCTCCGACGGTGAGCGGCGAAGGCGAGGTCGGTGGCGGAGCTTCGGGGCAACCGGGCGCTCGGGGCTCGGCTTGCTCGAAGGAGTGGGCGACGGCGGTGCTGTAGGACACGGTGGAGTGGCGCGAGGTCGACGGTGGGCGCGGCTACTCCGGTGAGGTGGCTGCGGCGGCGTCGGCCATGGTGGGAAGAAGGTGAGGGAGAGGCGATGGGGGAGAATGGCGATGTCCAGGGGCTCGGGGCGCGTCGAGGGAGGTCGGCCAGCTCATCCGCGGCGAGGGCAGCAAGCAGGTGGCGCGGTGGCGAGCTCGCGCTCGCCGGCGTCACCTCTCTGCCTGCTCTGGCGAGAGCAGGCAGTTGACTGGCGCGGGCCAGCACAGTGCTGGGCCGCCAGGTGGGCTGCCAGGTAAGTTTCTCTGCCTTCTATTCTTTTCTCTTTTTTATTTATTTCTGTACTGTGTTTTGAAATAGTAAAAATACTATTTCATTTGGAAAAATCCTGAAAATATTCTGGGGCACCTTTGAGATTATTCCCAACAGCCTAAAAATACCTTCAAGATTATTTGGGCATTTGAAAATATTTATAGCATTTAAAATGTCCAAATGCAAATACTTATGGCTTGTGCAAAAATCCAAGATGGCCTCCAAAAATATGAAACCATTTTTGGCAGAGGTTTTAGCCAAGAACAAAGGTGGTGAACATTTATGGAGGGCATTTCAGGTTCATTGAAAAGAATTTTAGTAAACCCTAGTTGTTCCAGGGGGGTGCTGGGGGTTTCTGGCATCCCCATTTCGGTTTCTGTGAAATGTAAACATGATGCAACGCTCTAATGCATGAACTAACTAGGATGTGACAACTCACCCCCACTCAAAAGAATCTCGTCCCGAGATTTAGGATCCGTTGGAAAGAAGGTGGGGTACTCAAGTCGAAGACGATCCTCCCTTTCCCAGGTAGCTTCTTTCTCGGAATGGTGTGACCATTGAACTTTGAGAAACTTGATGTTTTGGCGTCGAGTGGTACGCTCGGCTTGATCAAGGATGCGAACGGGATATTCCCGATATGTGAGATTATCTTGGAGATCAAGCGTTTCGTGGTCCACTCCACGGATAGGATCCGAGAAGCAACGCCTGAGTTGAGATACGTGGAACACATCATGAACCTTGGAAAGATGCGGAGGTAGTTCCAATTGGTAGGCAACTTCTCCTCGCTTGGCAAGAATGCGAAAGGGTCCAATGTAGCGAGGGGCCAATTTGCCTTTGATACCGAATCGGTGGGTTCCCTTTAAAGGAGTCACCCGAAGGTAAGCCTTCTCGTCAAGCTCAAAAGTCATAGCCTTATGTTTGCGATCATAATGGCTCTTTTGGCGAGATTGGGCTGTTTTCAATTTCTCACGAATAATGCGAACCTGCTCTTCTGCTTCCTGGATCATATCCGGGCCAAAGAGTTGTCTTTCCCCGGTTTCTGACCAGTTAAGAGGCGTTCGACATTTTCGTCCATAGAGAACCCCGAAAGGGGCTTTGCCCAAGCTAGCTTGGTAACTATTATTATAAGCGAACTCGGCGAATGGGAGGCATTTCTCCCAATCCATGCCGAAAGAGATGACAGAAGCTCGGAGCATATCCTCCAGAATTTGATTAACTCGTTCTACCTGACCACTTGATTGAGGGTGAAAAGCGGTGCTAAAAGAGAGACGAGTTCCCATAGCATTTTGGAAACTTTCCCAAAATCGAGAGGTGAAGAGACTTCCACAGTCTGAGTTAATTTCCAATGGAACACCATGAAGAGACACTATTCGGGAGATGTACAAGTCTGCTAGCTGGCTAGCGGTTATACTCTCACGAACAGGTAGGAAGTGGGCTACTTTGGAAAGACGATCGACAACAACGAAGATAGCATTATTCCCTCTCTTGGTCCTGGGAAACCCGGTAATGAAATCCATACCGATTTTATCCCATTTCCATTCAGGAATAGCCAGAGGCTGAAGGGTGCCAGCAGGTCGTTGATGCTCTGCTTTAACACGTCGGCAGACGTCGCAGTTACCAATGTATTGAGCAATTTCTCTCTTCATCCTAGTCCACCAAAACCTCTGGCGTAGGTCTTGATACATTTTAGTACTACCGGGATGAATGGTGAGAGGAGATTCATGAGCTTCCTTAAGGATCAATCGCCTCAGGTTGCGTACCTTGGGAACCACTAGACGGTCTCCAAAGAACACGACACCTTGGTCATCAACGGAGAAACAATCCGCAACTCCTTTCTTGATGTTTCTCTTAATACGGGAGATCCCCGGATCTACCTTCTGAGCTTTGATGATCTGATCCGTAAGGGTAGGTTTCGCCACCAGGGTGGATAGAATCCTTTAGGAACAATGTGAAGGTTAAGCTTACAGAATTCCTCGTGGAGAAGTGGTTGACTTTGTTGTAACATCAAGTTGTTACAATAGGATTTACGGCTTAGCGCGTCAGCCATGACGTTGGCTTTGCCCGGGGTGTAAGTTATTCCTAAGTCGTAGTCTGAGATCAACTCGACCCAACGTCTTTGCCTGAGATTCAGATCCGGTTGGGTGAAGATGTATTTCAGACTCTGGTGGTCGGTGAAAATCTCGCAACGATTACCGAGAAGGTAATGTCGCCATGTTTTGAGTGCATGGACTACGGCTGCAAGCTCTAGATCATGTGTGGGATAATTATCCTCATGTGGACGCAACTGTCGGGAAGCGTAGGCAATCACATGACGGTCTTGCATGAGTATGCAACCTAGTCCTTGTCGCGAGGCGTCGCAATAGATAACAAAGTCCTTAGAGAAATCTGGTGGTACGAGTACGGGGGCAGATGTCAGGCGTCTTTTCAGTTCCTGAAAGCTGAACTCGCACTGTGGGGTCCACTCGAACTTTTATCTTTCTTGAGGAGTTCGGTTAGAGGTTTAGCAACCTTGGAGAAGTTCTCGACGAAGCGACGGCAGTAGCTCGCTAAGCCAAGGAAACTCCGAACTTGTTTAACCGTTTCAGGGGGAGTCCAGTCAAGGATGGCTTGAACTCGCTCGGGATTGACAGCAATACCTTTACCAGAGATCACGTGGCCTAGGTAGGTCACTTCTGGCAACCAGAATTCACACTTGGAGAATTTAGCATAAAGGCGATGCTCTCGAAGTTTCGTTAGTACTAGCCTTAGATGCTCGGCATGTTCTGCCTCATTCTTGGAGTAGATGAGTATATCATCGAGGTATACTACGACGAATTTATCCAAATACTCCATGAAGATTGAGTTCATTAACCAAGAGAAGGTGGCTGGAGCATTGGTTAACCCGAAGGACATGACTGTATACTCGTATTGGCCATAACGAGTAACAAAGGCCGTTTTAGGAATGTCCCCGTTCTTGATTTTGATTTGATGGTAGCCCAACCTCAAATCCATTTTAGAGAAGACTAAGGATCCAGCGAGCTGATCATACAGGTCGTTGATCCTAGGAAGCGGATACTTGTTCTTGATTGTGACTAGGTTGACGGGTCGGTAATCTACAACCATCCGATCCGTACCATCCTTCTTCTTGACGAAGAGGACGGGGCAAGCCCACGGAGAAGAACTAGGACGGATGAAACCCTTTTTCAAGGACTCATCGAGTTGTTTCTTAAGCTCGGCTAGCTCTAGGGGTGCCATCTTATAGGGTCTTCTAGAGATTGGGACGGTTCCTGGAACGAGGTCTATCACGAACTCAACATCCCTGTCAGGTGGAATACCTGGCAGTTCTTCAGGGAAGACATCCGGGAAGTCACGGACTACCGGCACATCTTCGAGGTCTGGAAGAGGGTTGGCATTTAATGAGTAGAGCTGACGTTTAGACACTCGGGTCAAAACATTGACTGTCTTGCCCGACGGATGGGTAAATTGAACAGTGCTAGTAGAGCAATCAATTTTAGCATAATGGGCTGACATCTAGTCCATACCCAAGATGATGTTTATGTCCGAGGACTTGAGAGCTATTAGTGATGCAAGGAAGACCAGTCTGTCAACAAGAATTTCATTGCCATGGCTTATCTTAGAGGTTTGCCACTTAGAACCAGGGGTTTGTATTACCATGGAAGTGGGCATGTCGCAGAATGTGGTGTTGTGTAATCGAGCATAGCTCTCAAAGATAAATGAATGAGATGCTCCAGTATCGAAAAGAACAGTTGCCGGATGGCAATTAACAAGGAGCGTACCAAGGACGACGTTGGGATCCTCATGAGTTTCTTCAGCTGAAACATAGTTGACATGGCCACGTGCAGTGGTGGCTGGCTTGGCGTAGTAAGTCTTTCCTGCTGGCTTACCACGGCCAACGGACTGTCCAGGTTGATTGAGGTTGTTTCGGGGGCACTCGCGCAGATAGTGACCCGTTTCTCCACACTTGAAGCATGTCACAATATTGGGGCGTGGAGCAGCATTAGCAGCGGGGCCACCATAAACCTTGGGCGGTGCATGCTGCTGGTTGGGGCGAGGCGCCTCGAAGGATGGCCTCGGAGTGAACCTGGGTGGCAGAGCAGTATTTGGAATCCAGACCCGGCGCTTCTGGGATCCGGAGCCAGATGAGGAACCAAAATCACGAGAGTGCTTGCGTGTAGCGTCATAGTCAGTTTGTCCTGTCTCGGCACTGATGGCCTTATTGACCAACTTCTGGAAAGAGGTGCACTCATCCAGACGGAGATCACGGCGAAGCTCGGGGCTAAGTCCCTTGCGGAACCTTGCCTGCTTCTTGGCGTCGGTGGATACCTCTTCAGAAGCATAGCGTGCTAGATTTCCAAACTCACGGCTGTATGCATCCACGGTCAGTCTGCCTTGGGTGAAGTTGCAGAATTCCTCCCTCTTACGATCCATGAGACCCTCCGGAATGTGATGCTCACAGAAAGCCTCACTGAATTCAGCCCAAGTAGTGATTTGGCCAGCTGGGCGCATAGCCTCAAAGTTCTCCCACCAAAGGCTAGCAGGGCCTTCGAGGTGATAGGCAGCGTAGGTAACCTTATCAGCTTCGGCTACATTGGAAGAACGTAGCTTATGGGTGATGCTGCGAAGCCAATCATCCGCATCAAGGGGCTCGACGGAGTGGTTGAACTTCGGTGGGTACAGCTTGATAAAGTCATTGATGGACACCAGGTCGTTCCTCTGGTGACGTGCAGTATTCTGCTCAATTCGCTCTAGCAAGCGGTTAGTCTCACGCTTGTTTCTTTCTGCCTCCAGCATAACTTTGGCTAGTGAAGGCGGTTGGGGCAGATCCTCCGCCCTGGCTGCATTGGCTTCATCCTGCGCCTGGACAGCAGGGTTGTTGCGGGTGTTAACCATCCTAGGAGAAACAAAGCAGCGGTTTAGACGAGGATGGCTAAATCTTGATAGGGAAAAGCGGAATGTAATGGATAACACGGAATGCAGAGATGACCATCAGTATGACATGGTAGCATAGCTACATACATACACCAACGGTCATACACGCCATACATAGTTTAGTACAAGCCCAGGCTAAGGTACAACTACGATGAAAGACGATACATCTCATCAGAGGCATTCCAAGCTCCTATACATTATTTTTTTCTACACCTCCGGAACGTGATACACACCAAGTCGTATCCCACAAGACACGCAGGACTGTGGAGATTACAACTGTTACATTACTAGTAGAACTACTACCAACTCAGACGTCCCCGTAGTAATCCTCATAGAAGTCACCACCATGTCCTGGAAGCTGAACATGATCATCCGGAAACAGACGGTCCTGTGGAGCCCGCGGTCCATAGGGACTCGGGTGTGGCCTTGGTCCAACAAACGGTGGCAGACGGGGTCCACAAGGAGGGGTGATGCCTCCTACATCACGCCATTCCATACATTCTGGCAGACCAGATCGCACGGGGTATATATCCCTCATGTCCATAAACCCAGCTTGCACGGCAGGTGCAAACCGTGTCAGGGTGGCCCAGTGATCAGCACGAGCATTAAAGAGCTCCATTCGCAAGGCACGATTCTCACGGTCCTTGTCCTCAAGCATCTCGGTGGTGGTACAGAGTAGTGAGCCCTCATGGGTAGAATCACAGTAAGTGGCCTGATAGTACCCCCGTGCCCCAGGGAGTGCTGCTGGCATATAGCAGAAGTCGGTGTTCTGAAGCAAGGCAGTTCTGGCTCGCATGATAGTCATCATTGAGTAAGCTGCGTCCTGCACGGACATCTCGACAGTAACCCCAAGTCCATAAGAGCAATGGAGGGGTTCAGTGGCTCCAGGGTAGGATGGGTAAATCCTGACGGTGCAAAGATATTGACTTTGATTAAAGTCTCGGAACTGCTCCTCGACGGTATACTCGGGATACCAACGATAGCCTGTCTCAACCATCACTCGGACCAACATGGCCGTGTGACCAGGTACGCCGATGCACCGGGTCAGACGAACCACTTGGTTCTGGGAACGGGTGGCCATCTGAAAGCACGAAATAATGCAAGGCATTAGTATTTCTAGGAGAATTCGGACAGCATAACGGCTGTAAATGCTCGAGAAAGGATTTGAGACATTCGCAACAGTTTGCAATACCACTCAACAACATCATGTCAAGGTTCTGGTTCAACCGACAACATACCAAGGTAATAGAAACTGAACCGAAGCATGGAACCAACAATCCTATAAGTTACTACGGACTAGTAACACGTGAACCTGATAGAGAGGAGAGAGCCTAGTCCTTAACCCGCGTAGAATGAGAAGAGTATGACTCAGATCAGAGGGCATGAGGTAAGGAGTAAAAGCACCTTACGTTCCCTCCCACAATCAATTCCCCTACATATAACTAAAGCATTTCTAGACTCGACATCAACCAGTTTGGCTTATCGCACCTACAGGCAGTCCGGCTCTGATGCCAACGCTGTCAGGACCCCGATTCCAAATCACACCGATCAAGCCTGTAACACCTCATATAACATTGCGGCCTCACGCACGGTACTCCCACGGGTGTCGCCTTACCATGGCCCGGGACCGTTTGCGCCTTTTGGCTCACGTATATGATAATGTCGCTAGCATCCATATGACAGAGAACCCGGGCCGACATGGCTAGTCGTGAACCCAAAGCGGCACTAACGTATGGGGACAGGCATACATGAATCAACATCGAACGTGTCGGTCAGCAGCGTGTGATTCCGGGCTGTAGCACTGGGCTAACAGGACTCCGGGAACCCGGGCTGTAGCAGGCTAGGCAGGACTCCGGATGTCACCGCGTGACATTTCCCCGAAGGGACAGACACAGGAACGATATGATTCACATGCCGGCCAGTCAGGTGTCGAGAGCAGTAGTGCTGGGCTAGCAGGACTCCAGTGAACCGGGCTGTAGCGGACTACTATGGCTCAAGGAGGCACCAGACTACATTTCCCCATAAGAGAGGCTGCTAAAGATAAACAACTAGATTGTCGGATCCCACACATACCAAGCATTTCAAACATACACACAATATGCTCGATATGTGCAAATACAACATGGCATCACAACAAAACTCTACAACTCAAAGTACTTTATTTAAAGGGCTCCGGAGAGCCTTACATAACTTGTTCATACAGATAGGGGTCACATGACCCGACACTCAAGTCATACAATCATACAAGAACATGCGGAAGCAAACTGTCTGGGTACAGACACTAGAAAGAAAGAAGGCTTGACGAAGCCTGTCTATCTACATAGGCCCTTCACAAGCCTAGATCACCACCTGGGTGGCAAGTCACTCGTCGTCGTCGAGTTCTACATAGAACCCATCAGAAGGGGTGGTGTTGTCGTCTGAAAACAGTAATTAAAGCAACATGAGTACAAAGGTACTCAGCAAGTCTTACAACAGATCCTACTATACATGTTCATTCTCAAGAAGGTAGTGGGGTTATTGCAGCAAGCCAGCTTTGACTCTTGGCTAAGCTATCCTACGATACACCACTTGTGAAATAGTTTTCGCACACGAGTCCACTAATCACCATCTCAATACTCCACCGTGGATCCTCCCTCGTCATCCCACGAGAGGGCCATCCGCGGTACTCACACTTATCTTGAGGCTTTTAGTAGTATCCATTTACTTGTCTATGAACTGCATAAGCGACCAAGTAGTCCTTTACCGCGGACGCGGCTATTCGAATAGTTTCATACCCTGCAGGGGTGTACTTCGTCACACACACTCTCACCACTTATCGTCGCTACACGACGTGTACTCGGCAACCTTCAAGCGGAAGCCCAACGTGGGTGTCGGCCACAGCCTACCTAAACACTCGAGTCTCTAGTCCAGGTTTATCGCCTATTTAGGTTCCATCCGCAGGGAGTCCGGCCGAGGTTTCCACATACGGCCCCAAACGATGTGTGCAGGGTTCCCGGACACCAAACGGGCGACTCGGTACACCGTGCCACGAGCCTACCGCATCACAGCCCACCCCTTGGTCAGCGCTGTCCACGGCCTCTAGCTTACTACAAACACCAGAAACTACGTGCAACTCCTGGACAGAGGACAAGGGTGAATAAGAAGCCGAGGGGGTCCATTGGTTTCGGGCCCAATGTGTGGTAGTAGCTGAATCTTAAATCACGCATACAGATCTCAGTTCTTAGGGACGGTCTCAATGAAACAACCCACCATGTACTCCTACATGGCCTCCCATCGATACCTTTACCAAATCGTATTCAACACTTTACTCCCTTTACCGACACACACACGTTCACTCTAGTGCATCACCCTGATGAGCCAGACCTGACACAACTCTAAGCATAGCAAGCATAGCATTGTAGGAACACACAACATGGCTCAATCAACTCCTACACATGCTAGTGGGTTTCATCTAGTTACTGTGGCAATGACAGGTCATGCAAAGGAAAGTGGGTTCAACTACCGCAACACACAGCAGTTTGAATCGCGTTGTCTTAATGCAGTAAACGAGAGCAGAGGCGAGAAGACGGGTTTGTATCGAAATGATCAATGGGTTGCTTGCCTGACGGAGTGGTGGTGGGATACTGCCCTTCAGTTGGATACTCGTGAATATCCTCGGAGGCAGGACCTACCACGATGAGCATACCGAAGCACAATCAACACCAAGCAAGTGCAACAATATGATGCATGCATGAGACATGGCAAGATGGATGTGTTGGGCTAATGCAACTAAGACCAGATGGGTTTGGACTAATTTGAATCAAAGATTCAAATTCCAAGTTCATAAATGGCCCATATTAATGCTTTATCTTGTTCTGTATAAAACAGTAGGTTAACTTGCTTAATCATGCATGAAACCAGTACAGATGGATAGAATGGATTTTTCTGATCATTTTTCAAATATAAATCTTTTCATTCTAAGCTATAGACTATTTTCTATGATTTTTTGAAGTTTGTGATAATTTCTGGAATTTCCAATATAAGAATAATTCCAGTAAATGCTTTACTGCGTCAGTCTGACGTCAGTGTGACGTCAGCAAGTCAACGGGGTCGTCCAGGTCAAACCTGACGTGTGGGTCCCCTGTGTCAGTGTCACTGTTAGGTAATTAGTTATTTAGAATTAGTTTTAACTCTAACCCAGATTTATTTAGCAGGCGGGCCCCACTTGTCAGTGACCCTGGGGGTCAACCCGTGGTCAAACCACGCTGACTCGCCGGCGTTTAGCCGCCGGCGACGTCCAGACGCGGCGGTGGTGTGCGGGATTGCTCCTCCGGCGACCAAAAGGACGGCGGAGAGTACCTACGTGTAGCTGGGGGCGAACCGCGTCGACTGGTGGTGGTAGTGGAGCTCGGGGTCGCCGGAATCGACGCCGGCGACAAGCCGGGCGGCTGCCGGGGTACGGGCGTGGTTGAAACCGTAGCTAGAGAGCACGGCGAGGAACGTGCGAGGGTGCTACGGGTTCCTGGCGTTGCGGTGAAGCTAATGGCTACGGTGGTGTGGCCGTTGGATGGCCGAAGCCTCGTCGGCGACGAGCTCGTGCGGCGGCGCGTACGGGTGAGCTTCGTGCGGTAGCTACAGAGCTCGAGAGAGAGAGGAGAGGATGGGAAGGTGGCCATGCTCACGGTGGTTGCGACGGAGCAGGCGGCGAGGTCGGAGGCGAGCTGTAGCAGTGGCGACGGCGGAGGGGATCTCCGACGGTGAGCGGCGAAGGCGAGGTCGGTGGCGGAGCTTCGGGGCAACCGGGCGCTCGGGGCTCGGCTTGCTCGAAGGAGTGGGCGACGGCGGTGCTGTAGGACACGGTGGAGTGGCGCGAGGTCGACGGTGGGCGCGGCTACTCCGGTGAGGTGGCTGCGGCGGCGTCGGCCATGGTGGGAAGAAGGCGAGGGAGAGGCGATGGGGGAGAATGGCGATGTCCAGGGGCTCGGGGCGCGTCGAGGGAGGTCGGCCAGCTCATCCGCGGCGAGGGCAGCAAGCAGGTGGCGTGGTGGCGAGCTCGCGCTCGCCGGCGTCACCTCTCTGCCTGCTCTGGCGAGAGCAGGCAGCTGACTGGCGCGGGCCAGCACAGTGCTGGGCCGCCAGGTGGGCTGCCAGGTAAGTTTCTCTGCCTTCTATTCTTTTCTCTTTTTTATTTATTTCTGTACTGTGTTTTGAAATAGTAAAAATACTATTTCATTTGGAAAAATCCTGATAATATTCTGGGGCACCTTTGAGATTATTCCCAACAGCCTAAAAATACCTTCAAGATTATTTGGGCATTTGAAAATATTTATAGCATTTAAAATGTCCAAATGCAAATACTTATGGCTTGTGCAAAAAT
This sequence comes from Triticum aestivum, assembly GCF_018294505.1. Classification (NCBI taxonomy): domain Eukaryota; kingdom Viridiplantae; phylum Streptophyta; class Magnoliopsida; order Poales; family Poaceae; genus Triticum; species Triticum aestivum. Next base: position 345,176,071 of record NC_057811.1, read on the forward strand.
CCAAGATGGCCTCCAAAAATATGAAACCATTTTTGGCAGAGGTTTTAGCCAAGAACAAAGGTGGTGAACATTTATGGAGGGCATTTCAGGTTCATTGAAAAGAATTTTAGTAAACCCTAGTTGTTCCAGGGGGGTGCTGGGGGTTTCTGGCATCCCCATTTCGGTTTCTGTGAAATGTAAACATGATGCAACACTCTAATGCATGAACTAACTAGGATGTGACAACTCACCCCCACTCAAAAGAATCTCGTCCCGAGATTTAGGATCCGTTGGAAAGAAGGTGGGGTACTCAAGTCGAAGACGATCCTCCCTTTCCCAGGTAGCTTCTTTCTCGGAATGGTGTGACCATTGAACTTTGAGAAACTTGATGTTTTGGCGTCGAGTGGTACGCTCGGCTTGATCAAGGATGCGAACGGGATATTCCCGATATGTGAGATTATCTTGGAGATCAAGCGTTTCGTGGTCCACTCCACGGATAGGATCCGAGAAGCAACGCCTGAGTTGAGATACGTGGAACACATCATGAACCTTGGAAAGATGCGGAGGTAGTTCCAATTGGTAGGCAACTTCTCCTCGCTTGGCAAGAATGCGAAAGGGTCCAATGTAGCGAGGGGCCAATTTGCCTTTGATACCGAATCGGTGGGTTCCCTTTAAAGGAGTCACCCGAAGGTAAGCCTTCTCGTCAAGCTCAAAAGTCATAGCCTTATGTTTGCGATCATAATGGCTCTTTTGGCGAGATTGGGCTGTTTTCAATTTCTCACGAATAATGCGAACCTGCTCTTCTGCTTCCTGGATCATATCCGGGCCAAAGAGTTGTCTTTCCCCGGTTTCTGACCAGTTAAGAGGCGTTCGACATTTTCGTCCATAGAGAACCCCGAAAGGGGCTTTGCCCAAGCTAGCTTGGTAACTATTATTATAAGCGAACTCGGCGAATGGGAGGCATTTCTCCCAATCCATGCCGAAAGAGATGACAGAAGCTCGGAGCATATCCTCCAGAATTTGATTAACTCGTTCTACCTGACCACTTGATTGAGGGTGAAAAGCGGTGCTAAAAGAGAGACGAGTTCCCATAGCATTTTGTAAACTTTCCCAAAATCGAGAGGTGAAGAGACTTCCACGGTCTGAGTTAATTTCCAATGGAACACCATGAAGAGACACTATTCGGGAGATGTACAAGTCTGCTAGCTGGCTAGCGGTTATACTCTCACGAACAGGTAGGAAGTGGGCTACTTTGGAAAGACGATCGACAACAACGAAGATAGCATTATTCCCTCTCTTGGTCCTGGGAAACCCGGTAATGAAATCCATACCGATTTTATCCCATTTCCATTCAGGAATAGCCAGAGGCTGAAGGGTGCCAGCAGGTCGTTGATGCTTTGCTTTAACACGTCGGCAGACGTCGCAGTTACCAATGTATTGAGCAATTTCTCTCTTCATCCTAGTCCACCAAAACCTCTGGCGTAGGTCTTGATACATTTTAGTACTACCGGGATGAATGGTGAGAGGAGATTCATGAGCTTCCTTAAGGATCAATCGCCTCAGGTTGCGTACCTTGGGAACCACTAGACGGTCTCCAAAGAACACGACACCTTGGTCATCAACGGAGAAACAATCCGCAACTCCTTTCTTGATGTTTCTCTTAATACGGGAGATCCCCGGATCTACCTTCTGAGCTTTGATGATCTGATCCGTAAGGGTAGGTTTCGCCACCAGGGTGGATAGAATCCTTGCGGAACAATGTGAAGGTTAAGCTTACAGAATTCCTCGTGGAGAAGTGGTTGACTTTGTTGTAACATCAAGTTGTTACAATAGGATTTACGGCTTAGCGCGTCAGCCATGACATTGGCTTTGCCCGGGGTGTAAGTTATTCCTAAGTCGTAGTCTGAGATCAACTCGACCCAACGTCTTTGCCTGAGATTCAGATCCGGTTGGGTGAAGATGTATTTCAGACTCTGGTGGTCGGTGAAAATCTCGCAACGATTACCGAGAAGGTAATGTCGCCATGTTTTGAGTGCATGGACTACGGCTGCAAGCTCTAGATCATGTGTGGGATAATTATCCTCATGTGGACGCAACTGTCGGGAAGCGTAGGCAATCACATGACGGTCTTGCATGAGTATGCAACCTAGTCCTTGTTGCGAGGCGTCGCAATAGATAACAAAGTCCTTAGAGAAATCTGGTGGTACGAGTACGGGGGCAGATGTCAGGCGTCTTTTCAGTTCCTGAAAGCTGAACTCGCACTGTGGGGTCCACTCGAACTTTTATCTTTCTTGAGGAGTTCGGTTAGAGGTTTAGCAACCTTGGAGAAGTTCTCGACGAAGCGACGGCAGTAGCTCGCTAAGCCGAGGAAACTCCGAACTTGTTTAACCGTTTCAGGGGGAGTCCAGTCAAGGATGGCTTGAACTCGCTCGGGATTGACAGCAATACCTTTACCAGAGATCACGTGGCCTAGGTAGGTCACTTCTGGCAACCAGAATTCACACTTGGAGAATTTAGCATAAAGGCGATGCTCTCGAAGTTTCGTTAGTACTAGCCTTAGATGCTCGGCATGTTCTGCCTCGTTCTTGGAGTAGATGAGTATATCATCGAGGTATACTACGACGAATTTATCCAAATACTCCATGAAGATTGAGTTCATTAACCGAGAGAAGGTGGCTGGAGCATTGGTTAACCCGAAGGACATGACTGTATACTCGTATTGGCCATAACGAGTAACAAACGCCGTTTTAGGAATGTCCCCGTTCTTGATTTTGATTTGATGGTAGCCCAACCTCAAATCCATTTTAGAGAAGACTGAGGATCCAGCGAGCTGATCATACAGGTCGTTGATCCTGGGAAGCGGATACTTGTTCTTGATTGTGACTAGGTTGACGGGTCGGTAATCTACAACCATCCGATCCGTACCATCCTTCTTCTTGACGAAGAGGACGGGGCAAGCCCACGGAGAAGAACTAGGATGGATGAAACCCTTTTTCAAGGACTCATCGAGTTGTTTCTTAAGCTCGGCTAGCTCTAGGGGTGCCATCTTATAGGGTCTTCTAGAGATTGGGACGGTTCCTGGAATGAGGTCTATCACGAACTCAACATCCCTGTCAGGTGGAATACCTGGCAGTTCTTCAGGGAAGACATCCGGGAAGTCACGGACTACCGGCACATCTTCGAGGTCTGGAAGAGGGTTGGCATTTAATGAGTAGAGCTGACGTTTAGACACTCGGGTCAAAACATTGACTGTCTTGCCCGACGGATGGGTAAATTGAACAGTGCTAGTAGAGCAATCAATTTTAGCATAATGGGCTGACATCCAGTCCATACCCAAGATGATGTTTATGTCCGAGGACTTGAGAGCTATTAGTGATGCAAGGAAGACCAGTCTGTCAACAAGAATTTCATTGCCATGGCTTATCTTAGAGGTTTGCCACTTAGAACCAGGGGTTTGTATTACCATGGAAGTGGGCATGTCGCAGAATGTGGTGTTGTGTAATCGAGCATAGCTCTCAGAGATAAATGAATGAGATGCTCCAGTATCGAAAAGAACAGTTGCCGGATGGCAATTAACAAGGAGCGTACCAAGGACGACGTTGGGATCCTCATGAGTTTCTTCAGCTGAAACATAGTTGACATGGCCACGTGCAGTGGTGGCTGGCTTGGCGTAGTAAGTCTTTCCTGCTGGCTTACCACGGCCAACGGACTGTCCAGGTTGATTGAGGTTGTTTCGGGGGCACTCGCGCAGATAGTGACCCGTTTCTCCACACTTGAAGCATGTCACAATATTGGGGCGTGGAGCAGCATTAGCAGCGGGGCCACCATAAACCTTGGGCGGTGCATGCTGCTGGTTGGGGCGAGGCGCCTCGAAGGATGGCCTCGGAGTGAACCTGGGTGGCAGAGCAGTATTTGGAATCCAGACCCGGCGCTTCTGGGATCCGGAGCCAGATGAGGAACCAAAATCACGAGAGTGCTTGCGTGTAGCGTCATAGTCAGTTTGTCCTGTCTCGGCACTGATGGCCTTATTGACCAACTTCTGGAAAGAGGTGCACTCATGCAGACGGAGATCACGGCGAAGCTCGGGGCTAAGTCCCTTGCGGAACCTTGCCTGCTTCTTGGCGTCGGTGGATACCTCTTCAGAAGCATAGCGTGCTAGATTTCCAAACTCACGGCTGTATGCATCCACGGTCAGTCTGCCTTGGGTGAAGTTGCAGAATTCCTCCCGCTTACGATCCATGAGACCCTCCGGAATGTGATGCTCACGGAAAGCCTCACTGAATTCAGCCCAAGTAGTGATTTGGCCAGCTGGGCGCATAGCCTCAAAGTTCTCCCACCAAAGGCTAGCAGGGCCTTCGAGGTGATAGGCAGCGTAGGTAACCTTATCAGCTTCGGCTACATTGGAAGAACGTAGCTTATGGGTGATGCTGCGAAGCCAATCATCCGCATCAAGGGGCTCGACGGAGTGGTTGAACTTCGGTGGGTACAGCTTGATAAAGTCATTGATGGACACCAGGTCGTTCCTCTGGTGACGTGCAGTATTCTGCTCAATTCGCTCTAGCAAGCGGTTAGTCTCACGCTTGTTTCTTTCTGCCTCCAGCATAACTTCGGCTAGTGAAGGCGGTTGGGGCAGATCCTCCGCCCTGGCTGCATTGGCTTCATCCTGCGCCTGGACAGCAGGGTTGTTGTGGGTGTTAACCATCCTAGGAGAAACAAAGCAGCGGTTTAGACGAGGATGGCTAAATCTTGATAGGGAAAAGCGGAATGTAATGGATAACACGGAATGCAGAGATGACCATCAGTATGACATGGTAGCATAGCTACATACATACACCAACGGTCATACACGCCATACATAGTTTAGTACAAGCCCAGGCTAAGGTACAACTACGATGAAAGACGATACATCTCATCAGAGGCATTCCAAGCTCCTATACATTATTTTTTTCTACACCTCCGGAACGTGATACACACCAAGTCGTATCCCACAAGACACGCAGGACTGTGGAGATTACAACTGTTACATTACTAGTAGAACTACTACCAACTCAGACGTCCCCGTAGTAATCCTCATAGAAGTCACCACCATGTCCTGGAAGCTGAACATGATCATCCGGAAACAGACGGTCCTGTGGAGCCCGCGGTCCATAGGGACTCGGGTGTGGCCTTGGTCCAACAAACGGTGGCAGACGGGGTCCACGAGGAGGGGTGATGCCTCCTACATCACGCCATTCCATACATTCTGGCAGACCAGATCGCACGGGGTATATATCCCTCATGTCCATAAACCCAGCTTGCACGGCAGGTGCAAACCGTGTCAGGGTGGCCCAGTGATCAGCACGAGCATTAAAGAGCTCCATTCGCAAGGCACGATTCTCACGGTCCTTGTCCTCAAGCATCTCGGTGGTGGTACAGAGTAGTGAGCCCTCATGGGTAGAATCACAGTAAGTGGCCTGATAGTACCCCCGTGCCCCAGGGAGTGCTGCTGGCATATAGCAGAAGTCGGTGTTCTGAAGCAAGGCAGTTCTGGCTCGCATGATAGTCATCATTGAGTAAGCTGCGTCCTGCACGGACATCTCGACAGTAACCCCAAGTCCATAAGAGCAATGGAGGGGTTCAGTGGCTTCAGGGTAGGATGGGTAAATCCTGACGGTGCAAAGATATTGACTTTGATTAAAGTCTCGGAACTGCTCCTCGACGGTATACTCGGGATACCAACGATAGCCTGTCTCAACCATCACTCGGACCAACATGGCCGTGTGACCAGGTACGCCGATGCACCGGGTCAGACGAACCACTTGGTTCTGGGAACGGGTGGCCATCTGAAAGCACGAAATAATGCAAGGCATTAGTATTTCTAGGAGAATTCGGACAGCATAACGGCTGTAAATGCTCGAGAAAGGATTTGAGACATTCGCAACAGTTTGCAATACCACTCAACAACATCATGTCAAGGTTCTGGTTCAACCGACAACATACCAAGGTAATAGAAACTGAACCGAAGCATGGAACCAACAATCCTATAAGTTACTACGGACTAGTAACACGTGAACCTGATAGAGAGGAGAGAGCCTAGTCCTTAACCCGCGTAGAATGAGAAGAGTATGACTCAGATCAGAGGGCATGAGGTAAGGAGTAAAAGCACCTTACGTTCCCTCCCACAATCAATTCCCCTACATATAACTAAAGCATTTCTAGACTCGACATCGACCAGTTTGGCTTATCGCACCTACAGGCAGTCCGGCTCTGATGCCAACGCTGTCAGGACCCCGATTCCAAATCACACCGATCTAGCCTGTAACACCTCATATAACATTGCGGCCTCACGCACGGTACTCCCACGGGTGTCGCCTTACCATGGCCCGGGACCGTTTGCGCCTGTTGGCTCACGTATATGATAATGTCGCTAGCATCCATATGACAGAGAACCCGGGCCGACATGGCTAGTCGTGAACCCAAAGCGGCACTAACGTATGGGGACAGGCATACATGAATCAACATCGAACGTGTCGGTCAGCAGTGTGTGAGTCCGGGCTGTAGCACTGGGCTAACAGGACTCCGGGAACCCGGGCTGTAGCAGGCTAGGCAGGACTCCGGATGTCACCGCGTGACATTTCCCCGAAGGGACAGACACAGGAACGATATGATTCACATGCCGGCCAGTCAGGTGTCCAGAGCAGTAGTGCTGGGCTAGCAGGACTCCGGTGAACCGGGCTGTAGCGGACTACTATGGCTCAAGGAGGCACCAGACTACATTTCCCCATAAGAGAGGCTGCTAAAGATAAACAACTAGATTGTCGGATCCCACACATACCAAGCATTTCAAACATACACACAATATGCTCGATATGTGCAAATACAACATGGCATCACAACAAAACTCTACAACTCAAAGTACTTTATTTAAAGGGCTCCGGAGAGCCTTACATAACTTATTCATACAGATAGGGGTCACATGACCCGACACTCAAGTCATACAATCATACAAGCACATGCGGAAGCAAACTGTCTGGGTACAGACACTAGAAAGAAAGAAGGCTTGACGAAGCCTGTCTATCTACACAGGCCCTTCACAAGCCTAGATCACCACCTGGGTGGCAAGTCACTCGTCGTCGTCGAGTTCTACATAGAACCCATCAGAAGGGGCGGTGTTGTCGTCTAAAAACAGTAATTAAAGCAACATGAGTACAAAGGTACTCAGCAAGTCTTACAACAGATCCTACTATACATGTTCATTCTCAAGAAGGTAGTGGGGTTATTGCAGCAAGCCAGCTTTGACTCTTGGCTAAGCTATCCTATGATACACAACTTGTGAAATAGTTTTCGCACACGAGTCCACTAATCACCATCTCAATACTCCACCGTGGATCCTCCCTCGTCATCCCACGAGAGGGCCATCCGCGGTACTCACACTTATCTTGAGGCTTTTAGTAGTATCCATTTACTTGTCTATGAACTGCATAAGCGACCAAGTAGTCCTTTACCGCGGACGCGGCTATTCGAATAGTTTCATACCCTGCAGGGGTGTACTTCGTCACACACGCTCTCACCACTTATCGTCGCTACACGACGTGTACTCGGCAACCTTCAAGCGGAAGCCCAACGTGGGTGTCGGCCACAGCCTACCTAAACACTCGAGTCTCTAGTCCAGGTTTATCGCCTATTTAGGTTCCATCCGCAGGGAGTCCGGCCGAGGTTTCCACATACGGCCCCAAACGATGTGTGCAGGGTTCCCGGACACCAAACGGGCGACTCGGTACACCGTGCCACGAGCCTACCGCATCACAGCCCACCCCTTGGTCAGCGTTGTCCACGGCCTCCAGCTTACTACAAACACCAGAAACTACGTGCAACTCCTGGACAGAGGACAAGGGTGAATAAGAAGCCGAGGGGGTCCATTGGTTTCGGGCCCAATGTGTGGTAGTAGCTGAATCTTAAATCACGCATATAGATCTCAGTTCTTAGGGACGGTCTCAATGAAACAACCCACCATGTACTCCTACATGGCCTCCCATCGATACCTTTACCAAATCGTATTCAACACTTTACTCCCTTTACCGACACACACACTTTCACTCTAGTTCATCACCCTGATGAGCCAGACCTGACACAACTCTAAGCATAGCAAGCATAGCATTGTAGGAACACACAACATGGCTCAATCAACTCCTACACATGCTAGTGGGTTTCATCTAGTTACTGTGGCAATGACAGGTCATGCAAAGGAAAGTGGGTTCAACTACCGCAACACACAGCAGTTTGAATCGCGTTGTCTTAATGCAGTAAACGAGAGCAGAGGCGAGAAGATGGGTTTGTATCGAAATGATCAATGGGTTGCTTGCCTGACGGAGTGGTGGTGGGATACTGCCCTTCAGTTGGATACTCGTGAATATCCTCGGAGGCAGGACCTACCACGATGAGCATACCGAAGCACAATCAACACCAAGCAAGTGCAACAATATGATGCATGCATGAGACATGGCAATATGGATGTGTTGGGCTAATGCAACTAAGACCAGATGGGTTTGGACTAATTTGAATCAAAGATTCAAATTCCAAGTTCATAAATGGCCCATATTAATGCTTTATCTTTTTCTGTATAAAACAGTAGGTTATCTTGCTTAATCATGCATGAAACCGGTACAGATGGATAGAATGGATTTTTCTGATCATTTTTCATATATAAATCTTTTCATTCTGAGGTATAGATTATTTTCTATGATTTTTTGAAGTTTGTGATAATTTCTGGAATTTCCAATATAAGAATAATTCCAGTAAATGCTTTACTGCGTCAATCTGACGTCAGTGTGACGTCAGCAAGTCAACGGGGTCGTCCATGTCAAACCTGACGTGTGGGTCCCCTGTGTCAGTGTCAGTGTTAGGTAATTAGTTATTTAGAATTAGTTTTAACTCTAACCCAGATTTATTTAGCAGGCGGGCCCCACTTGTCAGTGACCCTGGGGGGTCAACCCGTGGTCAAACCACGCTGACTCGCCGGCGTTTAGCCGCCGGCGACGTCCAGACGCGGCGGTGGTGTGCGGGATTGCTCCTCCGGCGACCAAAAGGACGGCGGAGAGTACCTACGTGTAGCTGGGGGCGAACCGCGCTGACTGGTGGTGGTAGTGGAGCTCGGGGTCGCCGGAATCGACGCCGGCGACGAGCCGGGCGGCTGCCGGGGTACGGGCGTGGTTGAAACCGTAGCTAGAGAGCACGGCGAGGAACGTGCGAGGGTGCTACGGGTTCCTGGCGTTGCGGTGAAGCTAATGGCTACGGTGGTGTGGCCGTTGGATGGCCGGAGCCTCGTCGGCGATGAGCTCGTGCGGCGGCGCGTACGGGTGAGCTTCGTGCGGTAGCTACAGAGCTCGAGAGAGAGAGAGGAGAGGATGGGAAGGTGGCCATGCTCACGGCGGTTGCGACGGAGCAGGCGGCGAGGTCGGAGGCGAGCTGTAGCAGTGGCAACGGCGGAGGGGATCTCCGACGGTGAGCGGCGAAGGCGAGGTCGGTGGCGGAGCTTCGGGGCAACCGGGCGCTCGGGGCTCGGCTTGCTCGAAGGAGTGGGCGACGGCGGTGCTGTAGGACACGGTGGAGTGGCGCGAGGTCGACGGTGGGCGCGGCTACTCCGGTGAGGTGGCTGCGGCGGCGTCGGCCATGGTGGGAAGAAGGCGAGGGAGAGGCGATGGGGGAGAATGGCGATGTCCAGGGGCTCGGGGCGCGTCGAGGGAGGTCGGCCAGCTCATCCGCGGCGAGGGCGGCAAGCAGGTGGCGCGGTGGCGAGCTCGCGCTCGCCGGCGTCACCTCTCTGCCTGCTCTGGCGAGAGCAGGCAGCTGACTGGCGCGGGCCAGCACAGTGCTGGGCCGCCAGGTGGGCTGCCAGGTAAGTTTCTCTGCCTTCTATTCTTTTCTCTTTTTTATTTATTTCTGTACTGTGTTTTGAAATAGTAAAAATACTATTTCATTTGGAAAAATCCTGAAAATATTCTGGGGCACCTTTGAGATTATTCCCAACAGCCTAAAAATACCTTCAAAATTATTTGGGCATTTGAAAATATTTATAGCATTTAAAATGTCCAAATGTAAATACTTATGGCTTGTGCAAAAATCCAAGATGGCCTCCAAAAATATGAAACCATTTTTGGCAGAGGTTTTAGCCAAGACCAAAGGTGGTGAACATTTATGGAGGGCATTTCAGGTTCATTGAAAAGAATTTTAGTAAACCCTAGTTGTTCCAGGGGGGTGCTGGGGGTTTCTGGCATCCCCATTTCGGTTTCTGTGAAATGTAAACATGATGCAACACTCTAATGCATGAACTAACTAGGATGTGACAGGACCGGAGGAAGCCGCGGAGGAAATGCGACCGGAAGACGACGCGCTGGCCTTCCTCCGGCGCCGACGAGATCTCCTTCGTGGGCAGAGCGCGTACCTGTATGTAGCCCTCACCGTGCAGCCACCGCGTTTGGCGGAGGAAGGAGAGGTGATCATCATGGACGTTCGAGCCGTCCCAATCACCGGAGCGCGCAATGAGAGTTTCAGCTGACAGAGGCACGGCGCGGCGACGAACGCGCGAGGCCGCGGCGGAGCGGCGACGCTACGGGGAAGATGGGCTCGGCGACGATGGGCTGTTGTCGGCGTTCTGGAAATGGGGGTCCCCAGACTTGCCTGCCTGTGGCCCACGGCGTGGCTCTGCGAGCGGGCCCGTACGGCCCATCTTCACCAACAAGCTTTCAAGACCCTCGTGAGGGGCCAAGCCTCGCGAGGGGGACGACACAAGACCTCTTCGGGAGTGGCCTCACCAGGATGGCTCGCAAGGGGCGGAGAGATCAAGGCAAGGCAAACCTCGCGAGGTTCTCGTGACGTGAGCCATGACAATCGAGACCAAGCGGGCGCCAGCGCGCGCAGTGTGCTTGTTTCCTCTTTGGTGCTAAGGGGGCAAGCACAGGCGCGGAGTACCGAGGCGTCAACCAAAGGTTTCCATATCGGTGCAACGAGACCAAGACCAGCAGGACGGCAGGACGGAGGTCATCGTGGAGCCCAAGGCGGCGTCACCACCAGAGCCTTTGGCAGGCGAAGACTACTTTTGTCAGGATAAGCTATACTAGTTGTCCCCTTTCAAATTGGCCATTGTGGGATCCCTTCCTGCTCAATATTTGGGAAGAGGACCGGGGCCTCTATAAATAGGACTAGCCACCACAATAGGAGGGGACGGATTCCGATCATCCTCATCCACACAAGTTTACCAAGCACATGAACACCTCTCCTTAGGAGGCTGTTCTTCCCATTGTACTGTTCATCCTCAGCCCAAGAGGCAATCCACCACCAACACACTGGAGTAGGGTATTACACCACAACGGTGGCCCGAACCAGTATAAATCTTGTGTCCCTTGTGTTGCGAGTTCGTCGAGCTAGCTTAGAGATTGCGAAGCGCGAGAGGGCGTGATCTATGAGGGAGAGATCTTCACGCGCACCCAGAGTTCGAACCTTAAGGGTTTTGCCGGAACCCGAGATCCGACATTTGGCGTGCCAGGTAGGGGTGCGCCGGAGTTTTCCTTCCGTTGATCTGCTCCACGCCGCCACCGTGCTCCGCCCCCATGGCGAGTGCAGCACTTCCTGCCCCGGCGACCGATGCCGGCGGAGGGTGCAGGGGGCTCCGAGCCCTCACTCCTGCCTTGCGGCGGGTGCAATGGCCATCCAAGTTCAAGCCGGAGATACCGCAGCACTACGATGGCGTGGCGGATCCGGTGGCCTTCCTGCTAGCATACGAGGAAGCCGTCCTCAAGGCCGGAGGCGACGACAAGGTCATGGCCAACTGGATTCCCATGGCCCTGACCGGTGTGCCGCGCGCCTGGCTGCTCAACCTCCCCGGATCCACAGTGGCGTCTTGGGAGGAGCTGTGCGATCTCTTCGTCGCGCGCTTCGCGGCACCGGCACCCCCCGTGGTCGTGGCCCTCCTCGGCGGCTCGCAAGCGCCGCCCTCGGACCGCCACATCAAGCCGTTCCTTTGGCAGATCGGTGCCGCTTCCAAGCGCCCGAGGGCCCCGCCAGGCTGGGCCGTGCCCGAGGCCGACCTCACCTTCGACTCAAGGGATCATCCCGCCTCCACCGCCAGCTCGGGTATGCTCCCAATGCTTTGCACCCCCACCATCTGCAACATGACCGTCACCAAGACCCTCATCAACGGCGACGCCGGCCTCAATGTGCTCTCCGTGGAAGCCTTCGGCCTCCTTCATGTACCACTCGAGCGGCTCCGTCTCAGCACGCCCTTCTCAGGAGTTGGCGGCGATGCCGCACACTCCCTGTGGCAGATCCGCCTTCCTGTCACCTTCGGCACGCGCGACAATTATCGCACCAAGCTGGTCGACTTCGACATCGCCCGCATCGGCCTCCCGTACAATGCCATCCTCGGGTACCCAGCTCTGGCCCAGTTTATGGCGGCAACCCATCCGGCTTACAACCTCATGAAGATGCCTGGGAGCAAGGGCGTCCTCAACATTGAAGGGGACACCAAGGAGGCTCTGCTGGCGCTCAAGCTTGCTTTCAAGACCGCCGCGGCGGCGCAGCCCGCCGGCGCAGGCGCCTCCGAGACCAAGGAAGCCGCGCCAACCAAGAAGAAGCAGTTGTTCACCCAAGACAAGGCAGAAACCAAACAGGTGCCCGTCGACGAGGACGGGTCCTCAGGAGCCACCTTTACCATAGGTGCCGACCTCGACCCTGACCAAGAGGAAGCATTGGTGAAGTTCTTGCGCGCAAACAAGGAGATATTCGCATGGGAACCCAAGCAGCTGGTGGGGGTCCCGAGAGAGGTGATTCAGCATCACTTGAGGGTGTGCCCCAATGTATGCCCTGTGAAGCAGCGGGAAAGATGACAGTCCATGGAGAAGCAGGCCTTCATCATCCAAGAAACCCGCAAGCTAGAGGCGGCGGGTGCCATTCGCGAAGTTCGGTACCCCGAGTGGCTGGAAAACCCCGTTGTTGTGCCGAAGAAAGGCGGGAAGGAGCGCATGTGTGTCGACTTCACCAACCTCAACAAAGCCTGCCCCAAAGATCCGTTCCCGCTTCCACGCATCGACCAGATCGTCGACTCCACCGCAGAGTGCGATTCTTTGTGCTTCCTAGATGCGTTCTTGGGCTACCACCAGATCAAGATGGCGGTAGAAGATGTGGAGAAGACCGCCTTCCTGACCCCGTGTGGGGTGTACTGCTATACTTGCATGCCCTTCGGACTGTGCAACGTGGGCGCGACCTTTCAGCGGCTGATGCACATCGCCTTAGGGCGACAGCTTGGGAGAAACGCGGAGGCCTATGTCGACGACATCGTGGTGAAGTCTCGGGAGGCGAGAACCTTGATCCAAGATCTGGAGGAGACTTTCGCAAGCCTACGCCAGGTGAACTTATGGCTCAACCCGGAGAAGTGCGTGTTCGGTGTCCCTTCCGGCAAGCTACTGGGTTTCCTCGTATCCCACAGAGGGATCGAGGCGAACCTAGAGAAGGTCAAGGCAATCGAAGACATGAGCCCACCACAGACCCTCAAGGAGATGCAGAAGCTTACTGGTCGTGTGACGGCGTTGGGCCGCTTTATCTCCAAGTTGGGAGAGCGTGCCCTACCGTTCTTCAAGCTGATGAAGAAAAAGGGCCCATTCGAGTGGACTCTGGAAGCCGACCAAGCGTTTGAAGACCTCAAGAGATACCTGACCAGCCCGCCAGTAATGGGGGCGCCTCGACCCCTCGAGCCCTTGGTGCTCTACCTGTCTGCCACGCCCCACTCCGCCAGCGTAGTGCTGGTGGCCCTCAGAGAAGAGCGCCAGATCAAGGTCCCGCCAGGGGGAACCACCAGGCCGGACGAAGCGGCGCGACACCAAGGAGAAGCTCCGGAAGCAGCAGTTGCTTCAGCGGACCACCAAGCCCTTGAAGCCAAAGCCCTCGCAGAGACACCTCAGCTCCCGAAAGCCGAAGACCTTATCAGCTCTCCCGCCCTCGTCGAGCACCCGGTGTACTTCGACAGCACAGTGTTGCGGGATGCGAGAGCACGGTACCCCATGCCTCAGAAGATCCTGCTCGCGCTCCTGGTGGCCTCGCGCAAGCTGCGCCACTACTTCCAGGGTCACCCCATCAAGGTCGTCTTGGCTTACCCACTGGAAAGAGTGCTCAGAAGCCCCAATGTTGTCGGGCGAGTCGCTGAATGGAACATCGAGCTGCAAGTGTTTGACTTGGAGTTCAGCACAACCAGGGTCATCAAGGGGGCCGCACTAGCAGACTTTGTGGCTGAATGGACCGACGCCCCAGAACTCGAAGCCGGTGAGGACCAATCCCTGTCTCTAGGAAGCGAGGCGCCGGATGGCTAGGTCATGTACTTCGACGCCGCATTCTCACGCCAGGGCGCGGGGGCTGGAGCGGTGCTCATCTCGCCCACCCAGGACAATCTCTACTACGCCATGCAGCTCTGCTTCCAGCAGGGCGAGAAGGTCTCCAACAATATAGCAGAGTACGAAGGCCTCATAGCTAGCCTCAGGGCTGCGGTGGGCCTGGGGGTGAGGCATCTCACCATCAAGGGCGACTCGCAGCTCTTCGTCAACTTCTCCAACAAGGTTTATGAGCCAAAGGACGAGCACATGGAGGCATACCTCGCGGAGGTGCGCAAGATGGAGAAGCAGTTCTCGGGTCTGGAGTTACAGCATGTGCCCCATGGCACCAACAAGGAAGCTGACGACATCGCCAGAAGAGCATCCAAGCGGCTACCCCAAGAGCCTGGCGTCTTTGAGGAGCAGCTCTTCAAGCCATCAGCAATGCCACCGCTCTCAAGAACAGCGCTGCCTCGGGAGCCCCGGCCTGCGGCCCAACCTCGGGAGCGCGCTTGCTCTTGGCGCTCGAACCTCAGGAGGGATGCTGGATCAAGGAATTCAAGGAATACCTTACGCAAGGGACGCTGCCGGAAGAGGAGGAAGACATGGAGCGTGTGGCCCGACAAGCCACGGCGTATTGCATCCAGGACGGTGAGTTATACAGGAAGCGACCAAATGACGTTTCCCTACGTTGCATCTCCAGGGAGCAAGGAAGAGAGCTGCTAGCCGACATACACGGCGGGGACTGCGGGCACCACTCGTCGTCGCGAACCCTCGTCGGCAAGGCATTTTTCAGTGGATTCTACTGGCCCACGGCACTCAACGACGCGACTGAACTGGTGAAGTCCTGCGAGGCCTGCCAGTTCCATGTCAAGCAAATTCATCAGCCGGCTCAGGGCCTCCAGACCATCCCACTCACGTGGCCGTTCATGGTCTGGGGGCTGGATATCTTGGGCCCGTTCACTCGAGCGCCCGGGGACTACCGCTACCTCTACGTCACCATCGACAAGTTCACCAAATGGGCGGAGGTAGAAGCCGTCCGCACTGAAGGAAATATGCCCTAGAGGCAATAATAAAGTATTATTTATTTCCTTATATCATGATAAATGTTTATTATTCATGCTAGAATTGTATTAACCGGAAACATAATACATGTGTGTATACATAGACAAACAGAGTGTCACTAGTATGCCCCTACTTGACTAGCTCGTTAATCAAAGATGGTTATGTTTCCTAGCCATAGACATGAGTTGTCATTTGATTAATGGGATCACCTCATTAGGAGAATGACGTGATTGACTTGACCCATTCCATTAGCTTAAAACTCGATCGTTTAGTATGTTGCTATTGCTTTCTTCATGACTTATACATGTTCCTATGACTATGAGATTATGCAACTCCCGTTTACCCGAGGAACACTTTGTGTGCTACCAAACGTCACAACATAACTGGGTGATTATAAAGGTGCTCTACAGGTGTCTCCAAAGGTACTTGTTGGGTTGGCGTATTTCGAGATTAGGATTTGTCACTCCGATTGTCGGAGAGGTATCTCTGGGCCCACTCGGTAATGCACATCACTATAACCCTTGCAAGCGTTGTGACTAATGAGTTAGTTGCGTGATGATGTATTACGGAATGAGTAAAGAGACTTGCCGGTAACGAGATTGAACTAGGTATCGAGATACCGACGATCGAATCTCGGGCAAGTAACATACCGATGACAAAGGGAACAACATATGTTGTTATGTGGTCTGACCGATAAAGATCTTCGTAGAATATGTGGGAACCAATATGAGCATCCAGGTTCCGCTATTTTTTATTGACCGGAGAGGTGTCTCGGTCATGTCTACATAGTTCTCGAACCCGTAGGGTCCACACGCTTAAAGTTACGATGACGGTTATATTATGAGTTTATATGTTTTGATGTACCGAAGGTTGTTCGGAGTCCCGGATGTGATCACAGACATGACGAGGAGTCTCGAAATGGTCGGGACATAAAGATTGATATATTGGAAGCCTATGTTTGGACATCGGAAGTGTTCCGGGTGAAATCGGGATTTTTCCGGAGTACCGGGAGGTTACCGGAACCCCCTGATAACTTAATGGGCCTTAGTGGGCCTAGGTGGAAGAGAGGAGAGGAGGACAGGGCAGGGCCGCGCCCCCCTTCCAGCCCAGTCCGAATAGGACAAGGAGAGGGGGGCGGCGCCCCCCTTCCTTCCTCCCCTCCACCTCCTCCACCTTCCACTCCTAGTCAAACATGGAAAGGGGGGAGTCCTACTCCCGGTAGGAGTAGGACTCCTCCTGGCGCGCCACACCTCCTTGGCCGGCGGCCTCCCCCTTGCACCTTTATATATTGGGGCAGGGGGCACCTCTAAACACACAATTGATATACGATATTTTAGCCGTGTGCGGTGCCCCCCTCCACCATATTACACCTCGATAATATCGTAGCGGAGCTTAGGCGAAGCCCTGCGTCGGTAGAACATCATCATCGTCACCACGCCGTCGTGCTGACGAAACTCTCCCTCAACACTCGGCTGGATCGGAGTTCGAGGGACGTCATCGACCTGAACGTGTGATGAACTCGGAGGTGCCGTGCGTTCGGTACTTGATCGGTCGGATCGTGAAGACGTACGACTACATCAACCGCGTTGTGTTAACGCTTCCGCTTTCAGTCTACGAGGGTACGTGGACAACACTCTCCCCTCTCGTTGCTATGCATCACCATGATCTTGCGTGTGCGTAGGAAATTTTTTGAAATTACTATGTTCCCCAACAGTGGCATCCGAGCCTGGTTTTATGCGTTGATGCTATGCACGAGTAGAACACAAGTGAGTTGTGGGCGATATAAGTCATACTGCTTACCAGCATGTCATACTTTGGTTCGGCCGTATTGTGAGATGAAGCGGCCCGGACCGACATTACGCGTACGCTTACGCGACACTGGTTTCACCGTTGCAAGCACTCGTTGCTTAAAGGTGACTGGCGGGTGTGTGTCTCTCTCACTTTAGTTGAACCGAGTGTGGCTACGCCCGGTCCTTGTGAAGGTTAAAACAGCACCAACTTGACAAACTATCATTGTGGTTTTGATGCGTAGGTAAGAACGGTTCTTGCTAAGCCCGTAGCAGCCACGTAAAACTTGCAACAACAAAGTAGAGGACGTCTAACTTGTTTTTGCAGGGCAGGTTGTGATGTGATATGGTCAAGACATGATGCTATATTTTATTGTATGAGATGATCATGTTTTGTAACCGACTTATCGGCAACTGGCAGGAGCCATATGGTTGTCACTTTATTGTATGAAATGCAATCGCCATGTAATTGTTTTACTTTATCACTAAGCAGTAGCGATAGTCGTAAAAGCAATAGTTGGCGAGACGACAACGATGCTACAATGGAGATCAAGGTGTCGCGCCGGTGACGATGGTGATCATGACGGTGCTTCGGAGATGGAGATCACAAGCACAAGATGATGATGATGGCCATATCATATCACTTATATTGATTGCATGTGATGTTAATCTTTTATGCATCTTATCTTGCTTTGATTGACGGTAGCATTATAAGATGATCTCTCACTAAAATTTCAAGATAAAAGTGTTCTCCCTGAGTATGCACCGTTGCGAAAGCTCTTCGTGCTGAGACACCACGTGATGATCGGGTGTGATAGGCTCTACGTTCAAATACAACGGGTGCAAAATAGTTGCACACGCGGAATACTCAGGTTAAACTTGACAAGCCTAGCATATGCAGATATGGCCTCGGAACACGGAGACCGAAAGGTCGAGCGTGAATTGTATAGTAGATATGATCAACATAGTGATGTTCACCATTGAAACTACTCCATCTCACGTGATGATCGGACATGGTTTAGTTGATTTGGATCACGTAATCACTTAGATGATTAGAGGGATGTCTATCTAAGTGGGAGTTCTTAAGTAATATGATTAATTGAACTTGAATTTATCATGAACTTAGTACCTGATAGTATCTTGCTTGTCTATGTTAATTGTAGATAAATGGCCCGTGCTGTTGTTCTGTTGAATTTTAATGCGTTCCTTGAGAAAGCAAAGTTGAAAGATGATGGTAGCAATTACACGGACTGGGTCCGTAACTTGAGGATTATCCTCATTGCTGCACAGAAGAATTACGTCCTGGAAGCACCGCTAGGTGCTAGGCCTCCTGCAAGAGCAACACCAGAAGTTATGAACGTCTGGCAGAGCAAAGCTGATGACTACTCGATAGTTCACTGTGCCATGCATTACGGCTTAGAACTGGGTCTTCAACGACGTTTTGAACGTCATGGAGCATATGAGATGTTCCAGGAGTTGAAGTTAATATTTCAAGCAAATGCCCGGATTGAGAGATATGAAGTCTCCAATAAGTTCTACAGCTGCAAGATGGAAGAGAATAGTTCTGTCAGTGAGCATATACTCAAAATGTCTGGGTATAATAATCACTTGATTCAACTGGGAGTTAATCTTCTGGATGATAGCGTCATTGACAGAATTCTTCAATCACTGCCACCAAGCTACAAGAGCTTCGTGATGAACTATAACATGCAAGGGATGAATAAGACAATTCCCGAGCTCTTCGCAATGCTAAAGGCAACGGAGGTAGAAATCAAAAAGGAGCATCAAGTGTTGATGGTCAATAAGACCACTAGTTTCAAGAAAAAGGGCAAAGGGAAGAAGAAGGGGAACTTCAAGAAGAATAGCAAGCAAGTTGCTGTTCAGGAGAAGAAACCCAAGTCTGGACCTAAGCCTGAAACTGAGTGCTTCTACTGCAAGCAGACTGGTCACTGGAAGCGGAACTGCCCCAAGTATTTGGCGGATAAGAAGGATGGCAAGGTTAACAAAGGTATATGTGATATACATGTTATTGATGTGTACCTTACTAATGCTCGCAGTAGCACCTGGGTATTTGATACTGGTTCTGTTGCTAATATTTGCAACTCGAAACAGGGGCTATGGATTAAGCGAAGATTGGCTAAGGACGAGGTGACGATGCGCGTAGGAAATGGTTCCAAAGTCGATGTGATCGCGGTCGGCACGCTACCTCTACATCTACCTTCGGGATTAGTATTAGACCTAAATAATTGTTATTTGGTGCCAGCGTTGAGCATGAACATTATATCTGGATCTTGTTTGATGCGAGACGGTTATTCATTTAAATTAGAGAATAATGGTTGTTCTATTTATATGAGTAATATCTTTTATGGTCATGCACCCTTGAAGAGTGGTCTATTCTTAATGAATCTCGATAGTAGTGAAACACATATTCATAATGTCGAAGCCAAAAGATGCAGAGTTAATAATGATAGTGCAACTTATTTGTGACACTGCTGTTTAGGTCATATTGGTGTAAAGCGCATGAAGAAACTCCATACTGATGGACTTTTGGAATCACTTGATTATGAATCACTTGGTACTTGCGAACCGTGCCTCATGGGCAAGATGACTAAAACACCGTTCTCCGGAACTATGGAGAGAGCAACAGATTTATTGGAAATCATACATACAGATGTATGTGGTCCGATGAATATTGAGGCTCGTGGCGGATATCGTTATTTTCTCACCTTCATAGATGATTTGAGCAGATATGGGTATATCTACTTAATGAAACATAAGTCTGAAACATTTGAAAAGTTCAAAGAATTTGAGAGTGAAGTTGAAAATCATCATAACAAGAAAATAAAGTTTCTACGATCAGATCGTGGAGGAGAATATTTGAGTTACGAATTTGGCCTACATTTGAAACAATGCAGAATAGTTTCGCAACTCACGCCACCCGGAACACCACAGCGTAATGGTGTGTCCGAACGTCGTAATCGTACTTTACTAGATATGGTGCGATCTATGATGTCTCTTACTGATTTACCGCTATCGTTTTGGGGTTATGCTTTAGAGACGGCTGCATTCACTCTAAATAGGGCACCATCGAAATCCGTTGAAACGACACCTTATGAACTATGGTTTGGCAAGAAACCAAAGTTGTCGTATCTTAAATTTTGGGGTTGCGATGCTTATGTGAAGAAACTTCAACCTGATAAGATCGAACCTAAATCGGAGAAATGTGTCTTCATAGGATACCCAAAGGAGACTGTAGGGTACACCTTCTATCACAGATCCGAAGGCAAGACATTCGTTGCTAAGAATGGATCCTTTCTAGAGAAGGAGTTTCTCTCGAAAGAAGTGAGTGGGAGGAAAGTAGAACTTGATGAGGTAACTGTACCTTCTCCCTTATTGGAAAGTAGATCATCACAGAAACCAGTTTCTGCGACACCTACACCAATTAGTGGGGAAGTTAATGATAATGGTCATGAAACTTTAGATCAAGTTATTACTGAACCTCGTAGGTCAACCAGATTAAGATCCGCACCAGAGTGGTACGGTAATCCTGTTCTGGAGGTTATGTTACTAGACCATGACGAACCTACGAACTATGAAGAAGCGATGGTGAGCCCAGATTCCGCAAAATGGCTTGAAGCCATGAAATCCGAGATGGGATCCATGTATGAGAACAAAGTATGGACTTTGGTTGACTTGCCCGATGGTCGGCAAGCCATTGAAAATAAATGGATCTTCAAGAAGAAGACTGACGCTGATGGTAATGTTACTGTCTACAAAGCTCGACTTGTTGCGAAAGGTTTTCGACAAGTTCAAGGGATTGACTACGATGAGACCTTCTCACCCGTAGCGATGCTTAAGTCTGTCCGAATCATGTTAGCAATTGCCGCATTTTATGATTATGAAATTTGGCAAATGGATGTAAAAACTGCATTCCTGAATGGATTTCTGGAAGAAGAGTTGTATATGATGCAACCGGAAGGTTTTATCGATCCAAAGGGAGCTAACAAAGTGTGCAAGCTCCAGCGATCCATTTATGGACTGGTGCAAGCCTCTCGGAGTTGGAATAAACGCTTTGATAGTGTGATCAAAGCATTTGGTTTTATACAGACTTTTTGTCACGACCGGTTTTTCAATAAAATAATTATTGAGAGACCAATCCCTTTTACGGACCAGCGAGGAAGAATTCCTTCTCACTGGTAGACAATATCTTGGTCACAGAAGAAAAAATACCAGGAGTACTAAATATAATACAAGGTTGAGCAGAGACTGCCCAACAATTTATTACATGCACGCCGGTAAAACAAGACGGCGGATAGGGTGGCAAACTACTAACTCACGATAATAACGGTGGGGAAATATCATCGCGAAGCGAGTGATATGATTCCAGAAGACTACAGCTCATCGAGCGTCGGAGTGAGGCTCGAGAAGACTTATTGCGGGTGGCGGAAGCGTATACAATACAAGTGACCAATATCCGGGATCGCGCAGGACTGACTGGGACTCCTCTAGGCATCGGACGCGCTATCAAACTCTTCATCCAAGAGATCGCCTTCGTCAACATCTGGCCAAATCAACAAGCCAGGTGAGTACTATGAAAGTACTCGCAAGACAGTTCGTACATAAGGTATAACGAATGCAAACATGAAACATATGAACAAGTTAACCAGTGCGATCAGACATAGAGATAATAAATACTGGGTGCCAAGCGAGGGTCTGAATGACGCCTCGAGCGGAAACTGCAGAATAGTAATACTGGTGCCAAACGAGTGTCTGAAAGACTCCTCGAGCGGAAAATGCGGAATAACAATACAGGTGCCAAACGAGTGTCTGAAAGACTCCTCGAGAGGAAAATGCAGAATAATAATGCGGGTGCCAAACGAGTGTCTGAAAGACTCCTCGAGAGGAAAATGCAGAATAATAATGCGGGTGCCAAACGAGTGTCTGAAAAACTCCTCGAGAGGAAAATGCAGAATAATAATGCGGGTGCCAAACGAGTGTCTGAAAAACTCCTCGAGAGGAAAATGCAGAATAATAATGCCATAGTCGGGCGTCGGGGCGACACCACATAAAGGGCTTATAACAGAAAATAAAGACAGTGCATGCCGCAGTCGGACGTTTGAGCGACATCTCATAAAGGGCTTATATTGTAGCTCAATAATACAATAGTTCGGGAACATAATTTATCACAAGCATGAGACAAATATAACGTTAGTCCATCCACAGGAATAACAATAAATCTGAATTTACCACTGAGCTTGTTCACCGGGGACAAGTTTTTCACACGGATAGATATGGATATAATGTTTACACTACTTGATCATGGATGCGATGATTTGGAAAGAATTGACTCTGCAGAGTTTGTACTTAACCACAGCCAACGGATTTGAGTAGTCACGGGGACTAGTTCCGTCTACGGTGTTTTGGAAGAAACACGTCTAACCAGTACACACCCAATTCAACCATCCGAAGCCAGGGATCACCCTTGGCAATGTTCAAGAAAAACCTTGAGACTGGGAGGCTACAACCTCGCGTAGCATGGGATCAAATTTCTATACGCGCGCTCTAAGGGGGTACCCCCCCTCTCGGTCCCAACCGGAAACACCCATGCCCCCTGACCGGATGACTGGCTTTAATCCTGGGCCAAGGTACCATCATCCCGGCCTCTCTGTTTGGTGTGTACACGGAAAGAGGTTACCAACTTACTAAACCGCATCCTGGCAATGAGACATGTGGTAGCACGGAAAGGGGAAAGAACGGTAACGTGGCTCCAACCACGTTAACGTCGGAGGAAGTCGGATGACGCAAGGCTGGTATGCTACAACAGTACCACCTTGCTGCCCTTCATGTCACCACATGATTAGGCCATCTCTCATCAGAGATCATCGCAACTTTGGAACATGCGGGAAAAGAACGATAACGTAGCTCCAACCATGTTAACGTCGGAGAAAGTCGGATGACGCAAGGCTGGTATGCTACAACAGTACCACCTTGCTACCCTTCATGTCACCACATGATTAGGCCATCTCTCATCAGAGATCATCGCGACTTTGGAACAACCGGGTCGTTGCCTTACAAGCAACGAGGTATTTACCGACACTCATATGCCACGCACAAACTCTCACGTGAACATGTAAAACACCTGTCATATCAAATGTTCAAAACATGCTTGCCTGGTTCGGAGAAGTCGGAGCCTAGCTCGGCGAAGTTCGCGGCTCCGTCACCTCTTCCGGAACCTACGGCAATCACGAAACGGGTACTAACGTGAAAACCAATGGGTGCACAGAAACTTTTCCAAATATTTTTCAAATAAATCCCATAAAAAACTAGACAAAATTTGAAGATTGTCAGAAAAAGAATCACTCAAAAATTCCTTTTTATTAAAAAGTTATAAAGGTTTCTGTCCAGGGACTTATCTGTAATAAAACAGAAAGGTTCCAGGGTTTTAACTAAGAAAACAGAAAACGGTTCGATTGGGAATGCGCAAGCGCAAAGGAGAAAACGTATTTGCCCGAAGGCGTCAACAGAAAACGGTTCAAGGTGGAATAAAACAGAGGCTGACACGCGGGGTCCACATGTCAGGTTTGAAAAGCTCGCCGGCGCCCGAAGACTGCGGTGGATGCCGGCGTCGAACCACGGCGAGTTAGGAGAAACGGAGGGTACCAAGAGCTTCAGCGTCCTCTTCCGCGTCGGTGGGTGGTGGACTCGTCCAACGGGGAGCACCACGTCGACGGCGACACTTTCTCCGGCGGACGGCGGCTCGGGTGAGGATGGGGAACTCCGGTGGAGGGCTGCAAGCTTCAAATTGAAGTGCGGGTCAGAAAGAGGGATGCATGGTGAAGCTACTGGTAAGAGAATGGAGGCGGAGGAGCACACACGGGGGCGAATCGGGCTGGATCCCGTGGCGGGTCGCGGCGGCCGGAGTCGAGGAAGGAGACCTCCTCGGGGCTCTACCAGTGGCTAGGCTTGCTCTAGGGGGAGTGCAGGGATGGTGGGTGCTCGAGTTGAAGCTCGGGGCCTCTATTTATAGGCGGATCGACGGGGTGGCCGTGAACGGAGAATCTCCGGCGAGCGATTACGGCGGAGCAGTGGATTGGCAGGGGGTTTGAGTGGCCAGGCAGCATCAGTGGAGGTTACTGGAGTCGTTTCACAGCTAAACGGAGATGGTCTTGGCGTAATGGCGTCGGTCCATGGTGAGGTGACCGCACGGACTCAACGGCGGCAGAGAGCGCGCTCCGCGCCCTGCGGTTCACGACGAGAGCGGCAGCGCATTCGGGGGAGTGGAAGGCCACGCGGCGGGCTCCGGTGGTTTGGGCGGCGCTGGGTGGCGTCATCGGCGCCGTGTCTCCCGCTGGCGTCCGCAAAGCCGCCGCCGGCGTCGGTCACGGGGCGGCGCACCTTCTGCTGCTCGTCGCCGACGCCCGCAAGGCGCCAGGCGTTCGTGCGGTGCAGGAACAAGAGGGCGGGGACGAGGAGCAAGGCGACGCGGTGGCACTGGCGAGATCGACGTCCTTCTCTGAAGAAAACGACAGCAGCCACTGCAGTGTTCTCTAAACTTTCTGAACTTGACATAGACAGTGCACTGCAGGTGTTCGACAGAAGGTTTTGGCTATGAGATAATTTTTTCTGGAGCTGTAACTTGGTGAGATGACCACTCAAAGCACCCAGGGGCTGCCTGATTTTACTTGGAATTTTTGGAGAAGGTTTTGAATGAATTTCACCAAATTTATCAAATCTGGTCCAAACTTGCAGCAGGTGTAGTTTAAAAATTTTGAACTGAAGACCAGTGGATCTTCATGGATCTTGGTTGAGGGTTCAAAGGACTAGGGAGGAGAGTTGGTTTGGGGGCAAAAATCAAAACAGAAAATGGAGTTCCTTTGTAAATCTCCAAGTAGTAGGAAAGAAGGCAGAAATTTATTTGAATAGAATTTGAATGGAAATAATCACATGGGGAGGTTCAACTTGCTGGATTTGATGCAAATCATGATCCAAAGGTGAGGAAGTGGTTAGGAGAGGGGATTTGCACTAATGCCATGGCAAGAAGGAATTGTTGAAAGTGGCAAAGGACTTTCCAAAAGCCATAGTGCAAATTCAAAAAGATTTTCAAAAGTTCTTTTCCCAAATGAAAAACATTTTGTCTTGAGTCCAAATGAAAAGCAAGAACTTCCAAGACCAAAGGCAGATCTTGGGTGAATCCAAACAAAACTTTTGCCATAAAGAAAAATATATGAGAGGGAGAGTTCTCTTGAAGAAAAATTTAAATCACTCCCCTCAAGTCAAATAAAATCTTTTGAAAAATCCAAATAAAAACTTGGGTGTCACACTTTTGGAGAAGCCTGTATTTACAAGAAAGTGAGTGGGAGCTCAGTAGCATTTCTGATATTATATGTGGATGACATATTGCTGATTGGAAATGATATAGAATTTCTGGATAGCATAAAGGGATACTTGAATAAGAGTTTTTCAATGAAAGACCTCGGTGAAGCTGCATATATATTAGGCATTAAGATCTATAGAGATAGATCAAGACGCTTAATTGGACTTTCACAAAGCACATACCTTGACAAAGTTTTGAAGAAGTTCAAAATGGATCAAGCAAAGAAAGGGTTCTTGCCTGTACTACAAGGTGTGAGATTGAGTAAGACTCAATGCCCGACCACTGTAGAAGATAGAGAGAAGATGAAAGATGTTCCCTATGCTTCAGCCATAGGCTCTATCATGTATGCAATGCTGTGTACCAGACCTGATGTGTGCCTTGCTATAAGTTTAGCAGGGAGGTACCAAAGTAATCCAGGAGTGGATCACTGGACAGTGGTCAAGAACATCCTGAAATACCTGAAAAGGACTAAGGATATGTTTCTCGTTTATGGAGGTGACAAAGAGCTCATCGTAAATGGTTACGTTGATGCAAGCTTTGACACTGATCCGGACGATTCTAAATCGCAAACCGGATACGTATTTACATTGAACGGTGGAGCTGTCAGTTGGTGCAGTTCTAAGCAAAGTGTCGTGGCGGGATCTACGTGTGAAGCGGAGTACATAGCTGCTTTGGAAGCAGCAAATGAAGGACTCTGGATGAAGGAGTTCATATCCGATCTAGGTGTCATACCTAGTGCATCGGGACCAATGAAAATCTTTTGTGACAATACTGGTGCAATTGCCTTAGCAAAGGAATCCAGATTTCACAAGAGAACCAAGCACATCAAAAGACGCTTCAATTCCATCCGGGATTTAGTCCAGGTGGGAGACATAGAAATTTGCAAGATACATACGGATCTGAATGTTTCAGACCCATTGACTTAGCCTCTTCCACGAGCAAAACATGATCAGCACCAAGACTCCATGGGTGTAAGAATCATTACTGTGTAATCTAGATTATTGACTCTAGTGCAAGTGGGAGACTGAAGGAAATATGCCCTTGAGGCAATAATAAAGTATTATTTATTTCCTTATATCATGATAAATGTTTATTATTCATGCTAGAATTGTATTAACCGGAAACATAATACATGTGTGAATACATAGACAAACAGAGTGTCACTAGTATGCCTCTACTTGACTAGCTCGTTAATCAAAGATGGTTATGTTTCCTAGCCATAGACATGAGTTGTCATTTGATTAACGGGATCACCTCATTAGGAGAATGACGTGATTGACTTGACCCATTCCGTTAGCTTAGCACTCGATCGTTAAGTATGTTGCTATTGCTTTCTTCATGACTTATACATGTTCCTATGACTATGAGATTATGCAACTCCCGTTTACCGGAGGAACACTTTGTGTGCTACCAAACATCACAACGTAACTGGGTGATTATAAAGGTGCTCTACAGGTGTCTCCAAAGGTACTTGTTGGGTTGGCGTATTTCGAGATTAGGATTTGTCACTCCGATTGTCGGAGAGGTATCTCTGGGCCCACTCGGTAATGCACATCACTATAAGCCTTGCAAGCATTGTGAATAATGAGTTAGTTGCGGGATGATGTATTACGGAACGAGTAAAGAGACTTGTCGGTAACGAGATTGAACTAGGTATCGAGATACCGACGATCGAATCTCGGGCAAGTAACATACCGATGACAAAGGGAACAACGTATGTTGTTATGCGGTCTGACCGATAAAGATCTTCGTAGAATATGTGGGAACCAATATGAGCATCTAGGTTCCGCTATTGGTTATTGACCGGAGAGGTGTCTCGGTCATGTCTACATAGTTCTCGAACCCGTAGGGTCCGCACGCTTAAAGTTACGATGACAGTTATATTATGAGTTTATATGTTTTGATGTACCGAAGGTTGTTCGGAGCCCCGGATGTGATCACGGACATGACGAGGAGTCTCGAAATGGTCGAGACATAAAGATTGATATATTGGAAGCCTATGTTTGGACATCGGAAGTGTTCCGGGTGAAATCGGGATTTTTCCGGAGTACCGGGAGGTTACCGGAACCCCCCGGTAACTTAATGGGCCTTAGTGGGCCTAGGTGGAAGAGAGGAGAGGAGGCCAGGGCAGGGCCGCGCCCCC